>NC_135174.1:832174-879674 GCF_041146795.1 Maylandia zebra | reverse complement strand
AAAGTTCGCGGATGACACCACAGTGGTTGGACTCATCTCAAGGGGGGATGAGTCGGACTATAGAGATGAGGTCAACAGACTGACTGAGTGGTGTTCAGTTAACAACCTCCAACTGAACACCACGAAAACTAAAGAACTTATCTTGGACTTCAGGAAGGGCAGAGCAGACCCGGTCCCACTCTACATTCACGGGAGCTGTGTGGAGAGGGTACACTCCATGAGGTTTCTGGGCGTGCAGATCTCTGATGACCTCTCCTGGACTGCAAATACTACAGCGGTGGTTAAAAAGGCCCAGCAGCGTCTCCACTTTCTGAGAGTGCTCAGGAGGAACAACCTGGAGGAGAGGCTGCTGGTGACATTTTACAGAGCCACCATAGAGAGCATCCTAACGTACGGCATAACAACATGGTATGCAGGGTGCTCAGCTGCAGACAGGAAAGTACTGCAGAGGGTCATCAACACAGCCCAGAAGATCACTGGCTGCTCTCTGCCCAGCCTGGAGGTCACTGCAAACTCTCGGTACCTCAGCAGAGCTGGCAATATCATCAAGGACCACTCTCACCCCAGCAACCAACTGTTTGAACTATTACCGTCAGGCCGACGGTACAGGTCACATAAAACCAGGACAAACAGATTCAGGGATAGCTTCTTTCCCAGAGCTATCACCGTAGTAAATAAGCACAAAAACAATTGAACCTATTCCATACCGTCACTGTCATTATATTATGCTGCTATTCATACTGTCATTATATTAATGCTGCTATCCTGTATATATTGTACATACTATTGTTTGTGTACTTACGATTGTTTTTTTTTTGTACTTTTTATATTTTACATTTATATTTATTATTGAAACTTGCACCAAGGGAGTGGCACTCCAATTTCGTTGTACTCTGTACAATGACAATAAAGGCTATTCTATCACATCATCAGCAAGCATCTTTCTACACACAGAGTACTGACTCACTCTCAGCCAGTGTCACACAGAAATAATCAGCTGGCTGTAAACTTAATATTTTAACCTAATACAATGACCTAACATTCCCCTGGATGAGGTCAGAGACGCATTGATTGTGCTGTCAGTCCTGTGTAAAAGCTGTTCTCTGCTATAACTGACACAGTGACATGATCCATGTGAGCACATGTTTATCAGTATTAAACAGACATGCTGCAGCACTGCTGTGTGCCTGTAACATGTGAGTTTTTACTAAACACAACTTTAAGTCTCATTTCTGAATGTGTGAGAGAATGGCTTGGCTATGTTAATATTGATTTTTGGTCAAACATGTTTGCAGCCTGTTATAATTCTAGACAACGGGGAGTAGCAATTTTAATACATAAAAATGTTAATTTTACAGTACTCGATACAGTTATAGATCCAGAGGGTAGATTTCTAATTATTAAACTATCAATATTGAACAAAAAACTATGTATTGTAAGTATATATGGTCCAAATGTTGATGAACCCTCATTCTTCCACGGATTTTTTAGTGCACTCTCTGAACACCTCGATTGCACACTCATTCTTGGCGGTGACTTCAACCTTGGAGTAAATGAAGACATGGATAGGCTCAACACAACAGGAACTCAGCGTAATTGGCAGTCCACAAATATAATCAAACAGTATATGAGCGACTTGCATGGCGCTCCCTTCACCCCAACAGTAAGGAATATACTTTTTTCTCACATGTCCATCACTCCTACTCTTGTCTGGATTATTTTCTGGTCAGCAGCTCACTGCTGTGTGACATTTCAGACACTGAGATTCACCCTATAGCTGTCAGCGATCATGGTCCTGTATCTTTAACACTAATGCACAAGAATAATACTACGCCAAGTAAAAACTGGAGATTTAATATATCGCTACTTAAAGATGAAGACTTTATTAAATATTTTAAAAAAGAGTGGACTTCATATTTAGACTATAATGACACTCCCGGAATATCTGCTTCTGTTCTATGGGAAGCAGGGAAAGCTGTGATGAGAGGTAAAATAATTTCTTTCTCATCACATAAAAAGAAAGAAGAAAACAAAAATTTTCAGGAATTAGAAAAAACTATCAAATCACTAGAAGAAGCCTACGCGTGCGACCAAGATCAGGAAACATTGAACAAAATACGCAAAACAAAACTAGAATTAAATGAAACTATTAATAAAAAAACACAATTCCTTATACAAAGACTACGCTTGCAGAATTTTGAACACAGTAACAAATCAGGTCGATTTCTAGCTAACCAGCTAAAAATAAATAAAGAAAAAACAACTATATGTGCTGCTAAAGATTTATCGGGGAACACAATATATGACCCTGGAAGAATAAACAACATTTTTAGGGATTTCTATGAAACTTTATACTCACCACAAATAAACCCATCTAAAAACGAAATTGATCTGTTTCTTGACAACGTAACTCTTCCAAAATTACTAGACAGTCAAGCAATGGCACTGGATTCACCACTGACACCAGGTGAACTCCAGGAAGCCCTGATAAGTATGCCCAATAATAAGGCTCCAGGTCCAGACGGCTTCCCTGCAGAATTCTACAAAGAATTCTGGATAATTTTGGCACCAGTATTCCACAGAATGTTGCAGGAAATCGAGGAAAAGGGCAGACTACCACCAAATATGAATTCTGCCAACATTAGTCTCCTGCTAAAACCAGACAAAGACCCTTTATTTCCCTCAAGCTATCGTCCAATTTCTCTTTTAAATGTAGACCTTAAAATAATCTGCAAAGCTCTCTCAAAGAGATTAGAGAAAATAACCCCCCTCTTAATTCATTCTGACCAAACTGGTTTCATAAAAGGTCGGCACTCCTCAACAAACACTCGTAGATTACTTAATTTAATAGACTACTCATACAATAAAAACATCGAAACCATAATATTATCTCTAGATGCAGAAAAAGCATTTGACAGAGTTAACTGGAAATTTTTATTCGCAACTTTACACAAATTTGGTTTTGGAAACTCTTTCATAAACTGGATAAGAATATTATACAATTCCCCAACAGCTCGTATCAGAACAAATGACCAGACATCCTCCAGCTTCTGTCTCCTGAGGGGCACCAGACAGGGATGCCCACTCTCCCCTTCACTTTTTGCAATTTTTATCGAACCTCTAGCAGCAGCATTTAGACAGGCTACAACAATTAAGGGCATAAAATGTAAGAACATAGAACATAAAATCAGTCTCTATGCGGATGATGTGTTGCTTTTTCTGCAAAACACACAAACCAACCTCTCTGAGGTAATTACTCTAATAAACTGGTTTTCAAGAGTTTCAGATTATTCAATTAACTGGCCAAAATCTACAGTTCTCCCCATTAACTGCTCCTTCCATAATTCTTCCTCTGCCCCACTGCAATCCGGAAATATTAAATATTTAGGTATTAATGTTTCTCCTAAGCTTTCAGACTTAACTAAACTAAACCACATCCCACTTCTAAAGAAAGTAGAAGGCGATCTGACTAGATGGAAATCTTTACCCATATCACTCATGGGAAGGGTCGCCACTATAAAAATGATGATCTTGCCAAAAATAAATTACTTATTTTTGATGATCCCTAACAAACCATCACAAGATTGGTTCAGATCTCTAGATTCATGTATGTCCAAATTCCTTTGGAAAAATAAACCCCCGCGTATCAGCTTAAAAACGCTACAAAGAACCAAGGATAGAGGAGGATTAGATCTGCCAAATTTTCACCAATACTTCTTAGCCAACAGCCTTCAGTTCATCTCAGAATGGTCAAAACATACCTTCTTAGATGAGCCCTGGCTAGATGTTGAACAGGCACTATGCAAGGATCTAGAGATTTCAGACCTATCATTTATTAGCTCAAACATCAAAAGACATGAATGCTTTAAAAGCATCAACATCAGCTCGTCTCTGACAGCATGGTGGGAGTTTCTAAAAATAACGGAGTCTTCATTAATCCCATGCAAACGTACACCTATCTGGAATAACCCTGACATATTACAAAACAATAATATGATTAATTTCCCAGAATGGAGTTGTAAAGGAATTAAATACTTAGAACATATATTAGAGGGAACAGAATTTATTCCATTTGACAGACTAGTTGCACAATATGGGATCAACAATAAAAGATTTTTAGAATATCAACAAATTAAATCCATAGTAAAAAAGAAATTTAACCTCAGTCAAGTTGAATTACAAACACCACCAAGTGCGGCACATTTCCTTACTCTTAAATCCCCCAAATTATTATCTAAAATATACAGAACACTTTCTAAATTAGATGAATCAATATCACTTCCTATTGCAAAGTGGGAAGCAGATTTATCAGTCAGTTTAGACCAAAACTTCTGGTCTCAGATTTGCTTAAAAACCTTTAAATTGATTAAAAATCCCAGTCTGCAATTAATACAATACAAAATACTACATAGAGTGCACTATACAGGTCATCGGATGTTCAAGATGGGCTTTACATCTTCCAACAACTGCTCACACTGTCAAGGCAATACACCAGACAATTACATTCACGCTCTTTGGTTCTGTCCACCAGTGCAGAAGTTTTGGCGCGAGATATGTGAAGACTTATCAAAGTGTCTGAAATGTAACATTCCAACTTCCCCCTTAGTGTGTTTACTGGGCAGCTTAGATAATGTCACTTCAGAAAAGAATATAGCCCATATGATTTTCACTGCCCTATGCATAGCCAAGAAAACAGTCCTCATGAACTGGAAAAATAAAAACAATCTTAATTCTAACCAATATAGAAATTATCTATTAGATTACATTAGTCTTGATACAGCCTCTGCCACCACATCAGATCAATTGCTCTGGGCTCCTTTGATCAGCTCCATCACCTAGTGGGGGTGGGGGGGTCATAGTTTGGTCCCGCCTTCACTGTTGTGATTGGTGTGGGGGTAGGGACAGCCTTAGGGCGTCGGGGGGTTCCCCGGACGCATCTTCCTTGGGGGGCTCAACCCGGGGTAGCGGTCATGTCCGGGTGGGGGCTCTTTTGGCTCTCGGGTGACTGATTCCTCGTGGCTGCATGCAGCAGGGCTAGGGGAGGGTCTGTGCTGACCGACGTGGGTTACTGACCTGGTAGCCTGTCTGCCCCTGGGTGGGTCCAGGATGGGCGTGAGGTTCTGGGGGCTCTCCGTCTCTGGGCCGGGGCCCTGGCCGGGCCTCGGGGCCTTGGGTCCTGGTTTGTGTGTTGCCGGGGTTGTGGGCGGGTGGGTGCATGGGGGCCCATCCCTGGCGCAGGGTGCCGCCGGTGCGTCGAGCCGCCTGGGGGGCTCTTCAACTGGTGGGGGAGATTGTCACATCTTGCAGGAGCTTTCCTCTCCTCAGGAACTCTCTGCAGGAGGGGGAGATACAGGAGAGGTGGAGGAAGATCTCAGCTTGGGCGTCTATTGTCTCATGTAGTCTGGAAGATGAGTGGATGGTGGGGTGGGTGCAGTTTTCTCTGTGGTGGGGCCAGGTGGACTGTCCCGGGCTCTGTGGGGCCGGGGGGCGCTGCTGCGCTGGGCCCCGGTCTGGATGGGCCTGGGCCCCCTTTCCCTATCGAAAGTATGGGAGTATGGGAGAAAGTATGGGAGTATGGGAGTGCCTACTGGGGTCAGCGGGGGAGCTGGCCCCAGGGAGGGGTCACCTGCCCCTCCCTTCCTTCCCTCCCCATCCCCAGCTGCCTCCCTCTTCCCGCTCCACCACAACCACCCACACATGCAGGACCTTGGAGTGGGGGTATGTCACCAGGGTGCAGAGGAGGCTACCCCCCCCCCCCCCCCCCCCCCGTCCCGTCCCGTCCCCTTCTGGCTGCCTCTGCCTCAATTTTATCCCACAACTTAGACATTCACATTACTCACACTCTCATTACACATACATATAGGATCTTGGGGGTGGGCATGGTACACGGAGTCCAAATTACCATCAGGGTGTACACCCCACCCCTGGCGTCGTTGCCCACCTCTCAATACACGTAGACATTGAGGGCTAGCAGGAGGGACTATGCGCTTACCCGCTGCTCTCTGGGAGGTAGCTCCATGCCCTCCTGGGTTTTAATTGCACCTTAGAACACATATGCATCAACACTACAATGAGCGGGTGGAGGGAGGTTTGGAGTCTTCTCTCACCCCCATTCTCTGTGGCCTGCTGGAGCGGGGGGGCTAGGAGGAGGAGTTGGCCGTCCGACTGCGGTCTGGAGTGTGGGGCCTCCCTGCTGCTGCGGAGTCGGGGCGGTCTGCTTCTCCCCACCGCAGGGAAAAGGGTAACACCACCTGGGTCTGGGTGCAGTTCCCCCCTCCAGGGGCAAGGGTACCTAGACCTGGTTCGTAGAGTACGCTTGGGGAGTGTGATTGTGTGTACAGCGTCTCTTTATGTCTGTCTCCACGTTGGTTGAGTGTGGAGTAAGTGCATATGAGAGCATGAGGGTGGGAATGGATGTTTGTGTCTATATGTCAGGTTGGGTATCAGACGCCACCTCTCTGGGGACATCTCAGGCCCTCCAAGGTTTGGAGGCCTATCTCCACCCACCACTTCTTCCCCTGCCAGTGGCGGACTCCCTCAGACATCGGTGCGTTGGTGGTTCTTTGTGGCTGGGGGTGGGCGTCCGGGTACACACCGGCTCACTCCTTGGCGGCCGCTTATCGGGGCTTGGAGCCTGGGGCTCGCTCGGGCCACTTCGGAGGTGGGGTGCCCCCGGCCTCTCGGCCTGGGGATCGGTCACTCAGGCACAGCTGGCTGCCGGCGGAGCTCACGGGCGCGTCACTGCAACTCCCCCTGGCTTCTGCTCCGCGGCTGCTGAGTGAGCCCTCATCTGGGACTCTCCTCAGCTCTTACTGGGACAGTGGCGCGGCTGCCCCTCTGTTGGTCTTCCTTGGTCTCTTGTGTTCTGGGGGCCTCTGGATGTCTGGAGTTTTGATCTCCTCCATACCTGCTTCATGCCCTGGAGGACGGGGCTGTGGCTCCCCACACTCCCTAGCAGATCGTTACATGGAGAAACCTTTGGAATACAAGCATGCTGATCCACACAGGTATGCACACAGGTGTACACACGGGTGTTCACAGACGTGGACTACAGCTTTCTTGGCTGCTGCCTCAAAGCACATTGTGCGCTGTCTATCTTGCGTGCTGCACAATATCGTTTATTATTTAGTATCTACTGATATCTACTGCTAGCTAGTTTATTGTGATGGTGCTGTGTTTTTTATTATGTTGCTCTTTGTTGTTTGCTTTCTCTTCTGTTTTTTTTCTCCATACAGGTGATCCAGGTGTTTTGGTTTTTTTTGTTTGTTTTTTTCTTTCTTCCCCCCCTTCTCACCATCTCTTCTCCCCTTTGGTTTTCTTTCTCTCCCTCTCTTTCTTTCATTCTTTCTCCCTGTCCTATCCCCTAGTCATGTCTGTCCCATTTGTAGCAACTGAAAATAAAATAAATTCATAATTATAATAAAGGTCAATCAAATGGACCAATATGGCAAGGCCATGATGATCCACTTGGTAAAATAAATCCGCTTGGCATCTTTCTTGGCCTTAAGACAACAGTTCTGATGGCTAAAGATCCAAATGGGACACAAAAAAAAGAAAAAAAAATAGATTTTTGGACTTTGGTCCAGAGGTGAATGAATGTAATGCTCCAGATGGTTTTAGAGAAACTCTAAGTGCCTTGGAAATATTACTTTTAAATATACATGTTCACAATATGGACGTTTTGTAAATGATAATAGAAACCTGTGGTGTCTTGATTCGTGCTCATCAATACTCTAAATATTTTCAGTGGATGAAGTGTCGTCAGTCTCAGCTGACTGAAGCTTTCCCTAAATTGTAACATGATGACCAAAGCTTTGACTAGCAGTGACGTCAGTTTCTTTATTATCTGAGCTGTAGCACAGAGGGTGGGCATGGCTGCACAGCACTGTTAGATGGTGGAAGATGTCTCCTGTTATGCTCACCTGTGATTCTGACATTTCTTAGTGACGTGACGCAGTCTTTGAGGCGCTTCGGCTGCACCACAGAGGCCACAGCTGGGTCGGAGGTCGTGTGGGTTTTAATCACACAGAAGCTCCGAGACACACAGATACAGATGGAGATGTTTGAAACTGTGAAAGTTTGGGTTTTGCCTTCTTCTCCTGTTAAATCAGCGCTTATGTGACGACACTGACACATGTACCCAGCAGCTCTTTGATGGGGCTATCTTCCATCTCCTCTGTGGATCTAACTCTTACCAGTTAATGATGGTGAACATTTGCATGTGAATGATGGTGAAACTGTTTATGCAGCAGGACTGCATAAAGGCTGTTTAAGGAAACCTGCTGTCAGCTTAGACCGAGACACATGAAACATTTCTTCCACTGAAAACTCGACGATGAGAATGACATCTGTGGGAGAGACCTGTGGTATTTTTACAGGTTGTGATGTCAGCTGCAGGTGATGTTTCCCACCTTTAAACACATATTTGTTAATGGGCTGTGTTGTTAGATAGTGATTATGCAGGTATCTACTTGCTGCTAATAATGCTCACTATATTCATTCAGTGAGGACATTTTAGTCAAAATTATGACCTAATTACCAAATTTAACATTGATCCCATTTCAGTGGGAAGTCAGTTACATTACATTTCTCCTCATGTGTAATTACAGCTGAATTAATATCAGCTGTGGTAATTGGCTTTCAAGGAAAAGTCAAGTAAGTAATAATCACAGACAGGGGCTAGAAACGTGATATTTACTCGGGAGAAAATGAATCATTATCATGTCTTTTAGCCTGCACCAACACTGCGAGCCAAACACGACGAGATAAAGACTCTGTGTGTCATTAATGACTAATGTGAAACTCCAGTGAACCGACCACATTATCTGCCTTCTCCAGTTTCCTGTATGTTGATGTAAATTAGCACAAAATTCTGCAAAACCCCACACGCTGTAGACACGCTGGCACTGAAAGCCTTATTCACAGCCTGCAGTTTAAATCCACTCCACCCTCGTTCTCCCCGTCTGAGAACACCTCCTAACGTTTCTCCTCCATCTCTCCATGTTTAAAGCCAGTCCCTCTATCTTTACAACTCAGATTATAAAGATAGAAAGAGTGTGTGTGTGTGTGTGTGTGTGTGTGTGTGTGTGTGTGTGTGTGTGTGTTTGTGTGAGTGTTTGTGTGTTTTTGTGTGTGTGTGTGTGTGAGTGTGTGAGAGTGTGTGTGTGTGTGTGAGTGTTTGTGTGTGTGTGGGTGTGTGTGTGTGTGTGACTCCCTCAGAGCTCGACGGTCCAGCTCATGAATGTTTTTCACACAGTGCTGGGATGCTCGAGTCTTATCTGTGATTTGACACGAATTGTAATTCGTCAGCTGAGACTGGACTCACCGTAACATAGTCGTGACCTTAATGAACACAGTGGTTTTATGCATAAGTGCTGCTGTTGGTTGTTTAAACCCGGTGATAATGACAGCAGAACCACTGGTTCGGTCTCTTTTTCCTATTGCACACATCTCTTCCTCCTTTGCAGCAACAGAAGCACAGAGGTTGTAGCAGACGAGAGCTTGGAGCTTAAAGGCAATAAAGTTAGCTATCGATCAATACTCTGCCACCACCTCTCCACCCCCAGCTGTCTCTCCCTCTCCAGCAGCCAGCACGAGGTCAGCCGTGGGGTCCACATCCTGTATTTGGACTTGAGATGTGCGAGGCTGCAAAGAAGCAGGATCAGTGGACAGACAGTGTCTGGGCATGAGTGAACAGAACAAGGTGAAGGAGCTTAGTCACTCAGACCGTAGCATGCTGCAATAAACCGCAAGCTGGAAGCAGTTTCACAAACTATATTTAGATATTCTGCATCGCTGTGTCTCTGTGGACAATTCAAGATGAAGCCCGGGACCAAAACCAGCCGCACTGAAACTTTTGTGTGTGAATGTGTTTTTTTCACTTTGGAAAACAGATGTTTGTTCTCGTTCAGCCATGTTTCTCTTGGACTCTCAGCCTAATCGAGCTCTTCTCATCACACCGTACACCGAAACGCTGGAATATTTCAAATGAAATCAACTAAGAACATGTAGCAGTCAGACACAGCTGACACATAACAAACACAGTTTAATGAAATCTTTTATTTTAGAATCAGAAAATATAGAAACAACCTAATAGTGCTCATCTATTAACACACACTCACACACACACACACACGCACACGCACACACACACATCCCATCAAAGAGGAGCTTTTAAAGAAGGGAGAAGAATATTTAGTGTACAACAAGTCAAGTCAAGTGGCTTTATTGTCGTTCCAACCCTGTGCAGGGGTTCAGTGAAACGAGACAACCTTCCTCCCCACATGACTCCACGTCTGCTGTTTGTACTGCACACGGTGTTGGACAGGACGTCTGAACACAGGTTCTGGATGCAGTCTAAGCTCAGTTTACTCAGATTAGGGGAGAGGGAAACTCTTCTGTTTAATCTCCTTATTCGTGAGGAGATCACCGCACACTGTGAATAAAAGAAGAAGCAACGAGCCAAGCACCTGTATGTGCTGCTGTGGTGTGATATGGGGACTTCAGGAGGAAGATATGTACACCAGCTGCTGGAGATCTGACTGATACTAAGAGATACTGTCAAATAGAACATGTATAAATAAATGAATCACTATCTTGCATGATTTCTTCATTCCTATCAGAAGAACGTTTGAACATTTATTCAAACTCTCTTCTGAAAGGAAGATTCATCTTCCTGTTTCAGCCTGTTTGAAGTTTTTCATTGTCAAACAGGAGAGAATAACACCATATTATTTGTGTGTTACTGTTGTGTATACTGTGCATCACTAACAGTGAGTAGTACTTTTAGGACAGTAGCTTTAACATGATTGTTTATTTTGTAGCTCCGTTTACACATCTTTGATGTTTCCTCATTTCCACACAAAGCTGAAGCTGTGATTGAAACGTTTCAGACAGCTTCCTGACAGGTAGCATGTTAGTCCAACTGCTGAGGTTTTCCACACTGGGCCAGGACGGTCTGGAAGCTTTTGTCCCTTAATAAATTTCCAGGTCTCTCTTGGAAATGAGATTTTTAATCTCAATGAGATTTTTTACCTGGATAAATAAAGGATTAATAATAATAATAAAAATCACTTTATTGTTATCTAATGTTAACAATAGTTTGATGATCTGAAACATTTAAGAGACAAAGATGCAGAAAAAAACATCTCGGGGTCAAAGGCTTCTTCCTAACAGCAGAGCGCTCTGTATGTCAGCGGTGAGCAGCAGATATTTGAAGATCAGACGTCTTGACAGAGAATAACAGTGGATAAAGGCGATAGAGGCACACAGGTGATCAGAACTCTTTATGGGAATCATTGTTATGGCCCCTGGCCTCATGTGGGCCCACCTTCCTGTATGGAAATTCAAGCGTGCCAGGACTCACAGGTGATTGGCTGGTCAGGGACCGATGCCCACAATCATAATCAGCAATCACAAGCATCAAAAACAAGATCAGAACCTAAAAGGAGTCAAAGAAGTGATTTGCAGCAAAAACAGAAAAAGATATTGAGACAAACAAAAAGTGATGACACAAAAGAAATGTGTTAGACTGAGTGTCTCTGAACATCTGGCACAGCTGCTGTAGACAGCAGTGTTGCACCTTCCTCAGTCTGGCTGCAACACAGCAGAGCTACACAACAAACAGGGAACTTTTTTAATATTCTTTAAAGCAAAGCAAAAGAAAACACACAAAGCTGAATCACTGACACGGTCTGTACTTCAGATGTGATGGCAGAGTTGAGTTTGTGTCCTCTGCTTCCTCGGACATATCAGGTCAGCTAAATGAGAAAATGTGTCCGTGGTGGCGAAAACAGCTTTACAGCATTTTTGTATGTGACACCACAGAGCAGAAAACTTTAAGCAACAATGTTACTACCTGTGCTTCTTTAATATTATTCATTCTTTTAACAAAATCTGGTAAAAAAAAAAGTGTTTGCCACACATGTGATGTATGAGTGAATAAATCTGTTTATATATTCACCAGTGTTACAGCATCATCCACCTCTTTACAAAGACACAACTATGAAGAGCAGACACACAGTGAAGACACTACAGAGTGGACACTGGCAGCGTGTTGTCCACGTGTGGTTATTACACAGATGATGGTCAGTGCCTTGTGGACACAGAGGCTTTCAAACAGAGACACAGACACAGACACACACAGACACACACACACACACACTGCAGCCCTTCTAACAATCCAGGACAACTGCACTATGTCCATTTACTCATGACTGTGCTAAATGAACAGTGAAGCCCACTGCGGTATAATATTAGTTGTGGAGATGACGCTTATGAAGCATGTTTGTAAAGGATTAAAGGAGGGAGCACACGGGAGAAGCTGCTCACCAAATTGTATTATAATAAACTATTGTGTGTGTGTGTGTGTGTGTGTGTGTGTTCATCTTGCTAATACTGCCTGCACTCCTTTGTGTCACCCCAGAAAAGCTGGAAGAAGTGATGGTGAGAGGAGGCCTGTGCTTCCCATATGGAAAAGATATTTATAACTCTTATAAAGTTTGTATCTGTCTGTGTGAAATTTTAAGATCCCTTGAAAAATTATATAAATGAAACTTGTATGTTTTGGATACTTACTAAAACAGTATATGAAAGTAATGAGAAAGTGGCCACTTTCATGAGTAAATCATATAAGCCTGATATATGATTCACTATATGAAGTAGGCCACATCTGATGCAAGTCTTTTATAAGTTTTTACTATTTCTTTTCCATATGGAATTACATAACTGTACATTACATTCAGACCTCTGTCACACAGGTCTACAGACCAGCTGGTGACCTCCTGGTGACCTCCTGCTGTAACCAGGAAGCACTAAAGACTATAACTGAAACCTGCATGTTCACTGCCTCTGCATAAAGGACTCACTAAAGACACTTAACCATCTCACAAACTAGTTTGTTTATTAATAATAAACACAGTATTCCTTAATCTTACTCAGTCCATGTTTTCTAATCACTGCAAAAATGTTAGCATCAATCACACCTCAGTGCAGCCTGTCACTTTTGTACACCACCACATATATGTGCACACATACAACACTGAGTGTCCCCTTCTGTGGAGTCCCCCAGGGCTCCGCCCTTGGACACCTTCTATTGTCTTTATATATGTGACCTGTTTTCAGTGACTCTTCTAACTATGCAAATGATGCCCAGCTGTACTTTTCTGTTCAAGGAAAACAACCTGAACAGCCATTACGAACTGGATGTATTCAGATTTTACAGCACAACCTTACACCCTAAAGCCATCATGCTGATGAGGTTATAGCAACTAAATTGGTAACAGCCTAACAGGTCAGCTGTGGTTTGTTTTAAGCTAATTTCTATAGGTTCTTTTCCCCTTTGTCTCTCATTATTTTGGACCACAGTTGATCTCTATTTGTGCAAAATGAAAGTGACCGTGTGGATGATTATGTATGTTGGAACAGGTACACTTATCTTTAATGTGTGGCTTTTATTCAAACTATGTGGCAGTTTGTAACTTTGTGTTTTGAAAAATTCTATTCATGATCATGGTGTTAACAACAATCAGCAATTAGCCTCCAAGGTTTCAGGGCTGTATCTTAAACACGAGCCAGCAGAACAATGAGAGGCTGTCACAAATTCTGCTGAAAGCAAAAAGAAGTGAAAGGAGGAAGGAGGAATTTATTTCATCGATGCTTCTTAGGAGAAAAAAGGAAACTTTTTAAAAACGATCCATTTTGTGCTGCTGTCTGTGATTTATAGTAACTATGACTGAGTGAAAATCAGAAATAACGGCTTTAAGGAAGGTTATAGGTCATTTTAGTGGCTCCTTAAACAAAACCTGTTCTAAAGCCTCTCTAAAGTATAACAGTGGTCAGCCTGAGACACACAGTTTTATATAAAAGACTGATGTAAAGTGGACTACACTTTCATCAGTGTTTCTCAAAGTCAGTGTGAAGCATTTCAAAAACAGTCTGCAGCAGGCCCTTTGTCACACATCTTTAATACGTGCCATATAACCGTAGTCAAAATAAATGGAAACATCGGAAAGCTGCTGACGAACAAAATAATAATCATATAGAAATTACAATATTTAAAGTTGAGTATAAAATTACTATATGTGGTACATAATGGGATATTATGCAAACCCACATATAATATTACTTATAAATGGTCATAGACAATGCATGCAGGTTCAGCCGTTTACTGCCAGCTGTGCACATGTCAGTGCTGCTCTTACATTGAGCTGCTCTCAGAAAACGCCTGTCAGCATGTTTCTGTGCTGTCGCTTGCTCTTTACTCTTCGCCTCATAAACAAAGGTGCAGAACAGAGTAGACTCCTGCTCTCTCTCTAAAATAAAGCATGAATTAACCCTGCAGAGTAGAAGTGGATCTAAGCCCAGCTCAAAGGAAATGTACAGCGCAGGGTTGGACCACGCTTTGTCCCAAACGCCTTCGACCCACAGTAAAGCGAAAGGGATCAAAGTGGGGACGAGCAGCAGAAGATGGGTTTAAAGATGTGATCTCAGGTCCTCATTTCACTGTGTAGCACTCCAGCAGGCTTCCCTCTCTCTCTAACCCATGCAGCGCGCTGCTCGGCACACTCAATTATTTATTAGCTTACAGACGCACTGAGAGCAGTGAAGGGAGGAGGCAGCTGCACATCTCCCCTCTGCTTTAGACTGTTGCTCTCATCTTTCCATCCTCTGCTCTTCAAAAGTCACTATCCCTCCATCTGCATCGTTCTATGTAAAACATGAATAATTAACACTAATGAATCAGTGGTGCAAGCAAGAAGCCAAAGCAGCCTGGTCATTACCTTCGTCTTTCTTTCCCTTCTATTTCTCTAATAAGCACCTGGCTGCTGACTGACCCTCCAGCTGCTTCTTTTCTCTTTTCCATGAACCTTTTCATCAGTTCTGGATACTTGCTTTGTTTCCACTCTTCCAGCCTCTGATCGTTTCTCACATCCCTCACACCGGAGGTCTTTGTTCCCGCCTGTACTCTCCGGAGGGACAGATGGAGGAACTCTGTTACTGTTGTCATACTGGCATCAAGAAGATCACTGCAACCTCAGCACTGCGAGTGTGTGTATGTGTGAAACTACTGCAGTGTAGCTGGTTTGGAATATATTGTATTCAAAGTTGTTTAATGACACACTTGCAGCCATCTTTTGGTAAGCAGGTGTGCAGACAAGCAGGTGTGCTTGATAAACCTGCAGATCTGTGCACCATCATCAGTGATGACACTTTTGTGCATGTATGTGTCCACATGTGTAGCATGTTTGTGTCTGAGAGCAACAGGAGGAGAGTTGGTAGGCAGAGAGGATAAAGAGGAATAGCTGATGTCGACTGGACTGGTTGCTACACAGGCCCCACCCACAACCCCTTTGCTTCATGTGTTCACACAGTCTCCACTTTTCTGTGGCTCAGCAGAGAGAGGACAGACGGAGACAAAGACCAACAATAAGGACAGCATCACATCAGCACACCTCCGTCATGCGGCTCTTTCTCACTTTATATCTTGTTAGATGGAAACAGTTTGCAGCTGATCGCACTTGTTTCAAATCACAACTCTTAAAATAATGACTTTGTAACAAACCCAGTAGTTTCACACTAAACTAAGCCTGAGGGGGAGGGATGTCCAATGTTGAGTTTAAAGTTAAACCTTAAAAAATGCTTTAGAGGAACTCGTGTACATGTATTGGATCAATACGAGGCTCGTTTTTAAAATATACACGCCGACCATCAAACCAATCAGACGATCGAGCTGCTGGTTCTCCCAGAGCCTCCTGTAGGTCTGCAGTGCAACGAGCTTCTTCAGGCGAAGGTCAGTACACGCTGCACTGCTGTGCTTCCAGCTCCGTCCGGAACGTCAATAAAAAGCCGGCTTTACACACTTTCAGCCAAAACTCCTCGACCTCCTGTATGGGCCCAGCTCCCATGACAGGCACTGCGCAAACACAGACTCACACTCATACAGTGTGATGGAGCAGCTTATCCACATAATGTTTAACCCAGAAAATGGCACATAGCTGAACCATGCCTCCAGATGAATAACACAGGTGCACTTTGAAATATTCTCAGTATGACTTTCTGCGCACATTTTTTATGAAATAACAGAAAAGGGTAAACAGACTGCAAAGTCAAGCAGGTGATCATTAGCCTGGGAGAAACATTCTTGTACCTGCCTACATTAATTGCTTTCCAACTCACTGGTGACTCTGCAGTGTTTGGTTGGCTGTCAACATGCAGCAAGAAGGTTGTAGGTTTGAACCTCTGTGTGGGATTCATACGTCCTCCCTGTACCTGCACAGGTTTCCTTACAGTCCTCCCTCCATCCATAGATATTTATATGGGGCTATGTGAGTCAGATAAAAGCTCAAAGTGTTTGGGTAAAGGGTGCAAGTAATGCAAAAAGCTCTGAGTGGTCAGCAAGACTAGAAAAGTGCTACATAATGTCCATTTCTGTTCAAAGGGACAGTGCTACAGTGTTACAGTGCTACAGTGCTACAGTGTTACAGTGTTACAGTGCTACAGTGTTACAGTGAACTAAAGGGAATAAGGAAAGCTGAGATGAGAGGCACAGTCTGTAAACTGTCACCAATGAAAGAAGAATGCAGTTTTTTTGCACTCATGTCATGTAATGTTGTCACTTTAAAAAGCAGTTGGCCATTGCTATCTTCTACTTCTGTGACATGTTTTTAATTTGCTTGTTGATTTTGTCCTGAAGTTACAAACTAACAGCAACAAATCAAAGTAAACCCTCACAGTTTGGGGACAAGTCTCCTCTGACAGACTCAAACTGTGAATCCAGCCTGGCAGCAGTAATAACAATAGTTGTGATTGGTCCTACTCATCATATCAGTGATGCAAGTGTGCAGTAATCCACTACTGTGTACTCACAGAGTAGTCTGCAGACCTACTAATTCACCTCAAAGCAGACGTATACATGAAGAGCAACACTGTAACCTCACTGCTAATAACTGCAAAGCTTCACATTATCTCTGACAGGAAGAGAGAGCTGAGCTCTGTGGGCCAAGATGACAAAAACACATCAGCTCCCACACACACCCAGAAACTCAACACCACACGTTTTATGTCAGCACAAAAAGGATTCTCAGTCATTGTGTGTGTGTGTGTGTGTGTGTGTGTGTGTGTGTGTGTGTGTGTGTGTGTGTGTGTGTGTGTGGGGTCCCTCAGTAATGCTCAGGAGCCCTCACAGGGCCTAAGTACTCACCCAGAAATACATCATCATCTTCGCTGAGAGGGGATGAGAGAGGTTAGAAGATGAAGATGCACAAGGAAACCAGAGAGACCAGCGCTCTTCCTCTTTTTCTCTCTGTGTCTTGTGTGTTCGAGTGTTTTCAGTGTCTGCGCTGTTCTTCGTCGTCACTCAGTTTGTTTTTGCTGTTTGCTAAGTGTTCGCTGATGGCCTCTGTGTTTGCAGCAGTTAAAATCCTTTTCATGTGTTCCTCTGGCCCTGAACACAGTGGGTCTTCCTCTCTCTTGCTGCCTCTTTTTGCTTCTTAAAATTGCTGCAGAGCTTCTCCTCCCCCTGAACCTTTCCCAAAGTCCCCCTTTGCTTCTTTGCCGTAGGGAGAAGGAAAGAGAGAAATAGTGCTAAGAAGGAGAGAGTACTGTGAGACGCCGTTACTCTACACTCTGTTATTTATTCTTCCTTTCACTTCTTTTCCGCCTGTCTCTTCTTCCTCTCCTTGTCCAACTTGAGCTTTCACTCAGTGCTCAGCTCTTCCTGCCTCCATCTTTCCCTGCGTTTCGCCGATGTTAACTATTCTCGTGTTCCACTTACACACAGTCAAACCTGCCTCCTCTCAGTCTGAGCACACGCTCGCCTCTTTTCTTCAAATGTCATTCCCAGTAGTTCCAGCTCAGCAGCTCTGCTCTAAGGGAACACCAGTCTGAGAGCCACTTTCTTTAACAGCGTTGGCGGGTGAAAAGCACTGGAATGAGTCGGGCTGGGAAAACCTGGAAGTCACCACGCTGTACAGCAGCGCAGAAGCTTTCAAGCAGGGAGGAAAAAAGGAAGAGAGAAAGAAGGAGAGCAGCTAAGAGGAGGGAGAAAGAGATGAACTGTGAAGGGACGCTGCTGTGGCAGATACACGCTGGGAGGTGGTGGATGGCGAGATGCTGCGTGGAAGTTGTGGGATAGCCGACGGACGTGCCGGAGCACAAATGACAAGGAAAGATGAGATTAGAAAGAAAGAAAAGGCAAAGATGGAAAGAGCTGTGAGGGAGGAAGACGGAGCAGCTTGGCAGCGTTTCCCTTTACGCGAAAGAGCCAGAGATAGCAGCTGGTTTTATTAAGGAGCACTGGGGAGGAAGAGGACGGGAGGTTCATCCATGATGTGTGTGGGGGGTCAGAGGCAAGACAGCCGTCACACAAGCTTAGAAGAAGAACCAGCATGAAGTGGAGCTGCTTCCTCTGCTTGTTGTTCTGTTGTTGCTTCTGTTTCTAGCGCTAACACGCTAACATGCCTCTGTGAATAGATGTGTGTGTGTGTGTGTGTGTGTGTGTGTGTGTGTGTGTGTGTGTGTGTGTGTGTGTGTGTGTGTGTGTGCACTTGCTGGCTTGGCTGAGCTGGGATTACTGCAGGCTGCATGCTGAAGCCGGGTGTTGCTGGATGTTTGCACCTTTGTAAAATCAGCTCATGTCACACACACCTGTGTCAGAATAATGCTGACTTTGCATCTGTATCATTCTGATATGTATTTTGTGTGTGTGTGTGTTAGACTGGGAAAGACAGGCAGAGCAGCAGAGAGTGTGTGAGGGTGGGCAGGGCTAGATGTAGCCTGCCTCAGCACATTTCCCCCACCAACTCCCCCCCCCACACCACCACCAGTAAAGTCAATACACTTCTGAGGAAAGCACCATTTTAACCACCTACTGCCTGCAATGCTGCACTGCACACACGGCGAGCACCGGAAAGCTCTGCTTTCCTTCAGGCACAATGAGTGGGCTTCAGCCCGACGTCCCCTCAGCACAAAGTGTGTGTGATGTGTGACTGCGTCACTGTGCTAACAGCACAGGTAATATTCACAGCGCCCTGCCTCCTGCACCTCTCTGCACTGTGACTGAACTCAAACTGCCCCTCACACTTTCAGACCGAGAAACAGGAAAAAGGCTGCTTATGAATTATCCTCCTGTTATCACGACATATTAAAAAGAAAACAGCGACAACATTCACACCTAAGATAGACGTTACTGCAGGTTTCCATTACATACAGCTTTGCAACAATATGTTATATGGATGTTTAAAAATGAACAAAGACGAGTTTTGTATCAGAAAATGAAACGTTTCAATAATTTAAATCACAAATTCAGAAGTAAATGCAGGTGTGTAGGTTCAGCGCCCCATACAGTTATTAGCAATAACTGTATGGGGCGCTGCAGGGGTCTCAAACTGAAATGAGCTGAGGGACACTTTAGCGTTCAAGTAGTACAAAACAAACAAGAAAACTCCCACAAACATTTCTGAAAATGTTGTGTTTGTTTTTTAAAATTTCAAATACTTTATAACAAGACAAAACTACAAACATGAACGCAGGTTTGATCTAACTGTATCTCCTTTCTGTCTGTCACACACGTGGCAGCACTGCTGCTGTCATTGTGTTTGTATTTAACAACATACAAATGCAAGTGACACATGAGTTTGTGAGTCTGTCACTGAGCTAACAGCCTCAGCATGTTTGTGCTCTCTGCTCATGTTGCCTTCATATTAAATCATTTAAGAACTCATTTGAACATTGCCCTCAACAACAAACAAATCCTCCCTAACAGCAACAGTCACGTCAAGCTGCATTAGACTTCACATCAATGTAGGGGTGACGCAGGCCGCGAATGGCCCCCGGGCCACGAGCTTGAGACCCCTGATACAAACTAAAATGTTACCAATATGTTCAGAGAGATGATTTATGCACATTAGCTATTCTTCTCTCACTTCAAATGCAGCAGAGATTATTTCTGCGTCACACACGTTCGGTCCATATTCTTGTATGAAGTACTTTCAGCGTCGCTTTGCTTCCCATGTTTTTTTTATCCTGCCAAATTGTCCAAATCCTTTTATTATCAATCAAACGTTCCCACATTTAAAAATAAGACATTTCTATATTTACAGTAAATAAACGAGTGCTTCACCTCAACCGTCCATGAAGTCTTTATGATGAAAGTGCTGAGATGTGTCATAACGAGTGTACTTATACTCACACATAAAAAGCTATTTGTCCTAATACTTTGCTTTAAATGAGGCTGTTTGCACATCTGTACACATGACAGGTGTGTCAGTGCAAACTGACTGACAGCCACGACACCGGCTGCCTTCTTTTGCTTTTCTCCAGTAATACCATTCAAAAAACATCTTCCATTAACATTCTTCCTACTTGCCATACTTGAGATGCTGGATTTTAGAAACTCTATTTCCTGCTGGGACAGTGTGCAGGAACATCTCTGCTGCATATGGATTATACGTCCCCCATTCCTGCTGGGAGACACAGCTGACAGTGTTCGAGAACAGCAGGGATGAGGTCCTGTGGGACTTTGAGCTCCAGACAGACGAGCACCTGCTGGCCAACCAAGCACATACAGTGGGGCAAAAAAGTATTTAGTCAGCCACCGATTGTGCAAGTTCCCCACCTAAAATGATGACAGAGGTCAGTAATTTGCACCAGAGGTACACTTCAACTGTGAGAGACAGAATGTGAAAAAAAAATCCATGAATCCACATGGTAGGATTTGTAAAGAATTTATTGGTAAATCAGGGTGGAAAATAAGTATTTGGTCACCTCAAACAAGGAAAATCTCTGGCTCTCACAGACCTGTAACGTCTTCTGTAAGAAGCTTTTCTGTCCCCCACTCGTTACCTGTATGAATGGCACCTGTTTGAACTCATCATCTGTATAAAAGACACCTGTCCACAGCCTCAAACAGTCAGACTCCAAACTCCGCCATGGCCAAGACCAAAGAGCTTTCGAAGGACACCAGGAAAAGTATTGTAGACTTGCACCAGACTGGGAAGAGTGAATCTACAATAGGCAAGCAGCTTGGTGTGAAAAAATCAACTGTGGGAGCAATCATCAGAAAATGGAAGACATACAAGACCACTGATAATCTCCCTCCATCTGGGGCTCCACGCAAGATCTCATCCCGTGGGGTCAAAATGATCATGAGAACGGTGAGCAAAGATCCCAGAACCACACGGGGGGACCTGGTGAATGACCTGCAGAGAGCTGGGACCAAAGTAACAAAGGTCACCATCAGTAACACACTACAACGGCAGGGAATCAAATCCCGCAGTGCCAGACGTGTTCCGCTGCTGAAGCCAGTGCATGTCCAGGCCCGTCTGAAGTTTGCCAGAGAGCACATGGATGATACAGCAGAGGATTGGGAGAATGTCATGTGGTCAGATGAAACCAAAGTAGAACTTTTTAGTATAAACTCAACTCGTCGTGTTTGGAGGAAGAAGAATACTGAGTTGCATCCCAAGAACACCATACCTACTGTGAAGCATGGGGGTGGAAACATCATGCTATGGGGCTGTTTTTCTGCCAAGGGGACAGGACGACTGATCCGTGTTAAGGACAGAATGAATGGGGCCATGTATCGTGAGATTTTGAGCCAAAACCTCCTTCCATCAGTGAGAACTTTGAAGATGAAACGAGGCTGGGTCTTCCAACATGACAATGATCCAAAACACACCGCCCGGGCAACAAAGGAGTGGCTCCGTAAGAAGCATTTGAAAGTCCTGGAGTGGCCTAGCCAGTCTCCAGACCTCAACCCCATAGAAAATCTGTGGCGGGAGTTGAAAGTCCGTGTTGCTCGGCGACAGCCCCAAAACATCACTGCTCTCGAGAAGATCTGCATGGAGGAATGGGCCAAAATACCAGCTACTGTGTGTGCAAACCTGGTAAAGACCTATAGTAAACGTTTGACCTCTGTTATTGCCAACAAAGGTTATGTTACAAAGTATTGAGTTGTATTTTTGTTATTGACCAAATACTTATTTTCCACCCTGATTTACCAATAAATTCTTTACAAATCCTACCATGTGGATTCATGGATTTTTTTTTCACATTCTGTCTCTCACAGTTGAAGTGTACCTCTGGTGCAAATTACTGACCTCTGTCATCATTTGAAGTGGGGGAACTTGCACAATCGGTGGCTGACTAAATACTTTTTTGCCCCACTGTATAGAGGTGTTTGACAAGAAAGTCTGCAGAGTACCAGAGAAGCACAACTCAGAGTAGAGCTGGTTAAGGTGGTGATCGGGTTAATATCAAAGTTTGTATTTAGGAAGTCCGTGAAATGTTTGACGGATATGAAAGCAGTTTGACTCAACACTCCAGCTGACACAGAGGTCATCCAGGCGACTGTGGACCATGGGGTGAGTAACCACGACCACCTCTGCACCACATCTGTCTAACATCTGTTTCAGCTCAGCTGAACATGTTTTTTAATCTGTATTTGTGACTGATTTCAAAAACGGGAGATTTAAAATATAATCATATGAAACAGATGTTATTGCTCACAGTCAATAACATGATATTATTATAAAATGTGTTAGATTTGTATTGTTGATTGTCATTTATGCTTAGAAATATTTACTTCTATATGCTTAGAGTTTTGTAATTAGTTGTAGATTGGTAGAGGTTTTGATCCTTGATAGTCTGCAAACTTTGTGTGTATTAGACAGCACTTTGGGAGCATGAGAGGTCATACCGTGTCTTATTGTTTTATGGTAGGATTAACGTAGTTGCGTCTGTTCTAGTCTAAGTGCTCTTTGTTTAGATGAACTGCAGGACTTCCTCACCGTGTTATCTAGGATGAACCATCTAGGGTGAGGGGGAGGCTACCCTCTTCCTGACCAAGGATGTTTGACCCTTTGATCAGCAGTCCACACACACACACACACACACACACACACACACACACACACACACACACACACACACACACACACACACACACACACAGGCAAGGTACTCTTTGTGTGTATGTAGACGTCATATGTTAATGAACTTATGCATATTCATGTAACCTCAATAAAAGAACAGTGGTACGGGAGAACGGACGAGAGCAACTGGGGTCAAGCGAAGGAACGGCGCCTGTCCGGTTCTCTCCCGTGCACGAGAAACATGAAGAAGCTTGCCTACTTGTGTCTTGCTTTGCAGTGTAATTATATTGCCTTCAACGTTCCAGCGGATGGGTTCAAGCTACAAACCTATCAAAATGTATAATAGAATTTGTTTTTATTGAAACAGTAAGACATTTGAAGTCAAACGAGTGTGTGTCTTAGAGCCTGTAATCCTGGAGCCTCCTCGTCCTGCTCGGAGTTCTAGTTTCAGGCTGCCTGCAGATGTCTGTCTAACCCACAGACTGACGTGTTGCCAGCTGCAGACACACAGGTATCTTTTACCTGGAAGAACTCAGCAGGTGACTTTGGCTCCACTACTGTTTGCTCTTTTTTCTGACTCTGACTGTGAATGCTGTCACAGCATTACATTAGTAAGAATGCTGTAGATTCTGTTGTTTCTTTGAGGTTATTTAATAGGTGAAAAACAACGTTGTACTAATAAATATACACTGGTTACTGTGTAACGACATTTTCCAACAAACTGATGTGTTCTCAAAAACTTCCATCAAAAACACAGAGGAGCTGGCAGAGGTTTGTGGAAGCTACCATGCTGCATCACCATCCTGAATATAGTGGCCACTCATGTTTTATGTCTCCAGAGATCTTTACCAAAGAAGGGAAACTGCAGTGGTCACAACATGACCAGCGTGTGGATAAAGTGACGTCCTCTTCCTTCTCATCTCAAGCCTCGTCTCTGACTCAGGTCTCTGACACACAAAAACCTGCATAAACATGATCCCGGTTACTTCTCGTCAGCAGAGTAGACGTGGGAAGCGTGACCTCCTGACTTGAGGAGCTGGCTAAAAGCTAACATTACTTAAGCTAACGTTAGGCCTGTGTTATATTTGCACATCACATGAGAGTTTCTTAGCTAAGACTACAACAACATTTATTTGAATTCAAATTTTAGGATCCGACATTCATGAATAATCTCTGGAATGATGCTACATTCCACAGATTATTCAGGAACTTTACTTCAGATTGGAGTTCTTATGTTGTACATCATCTTTTGCAGTAGTGATGGGATTTTCGGCTCCCAAATGGCTCTTCAGGTTGTTTTGTTGCTTTAATTAATTTATTATTAACAACAATATAAAATTATGCACAAAACGAATTACTAATGTAAAAAAAGAACAACATGGTTTTATTTATATGTGTTTATATATAAATATATGCGGTGGCCCCTAGAGGCAAAACACGTACAAACTCCAAAACACATTTCTAGCATTAACTGAACTTCCAAAACAGAGCTACTAGATCACTTAAATTACACAATTGAAAGCATGTGTGTATTGTTTGTGTATTTCTACACAAGCACTCATATATTCAAATAATAAAAAAAAAAAAGTTAATTTACCTGTTACTACCACACACCAAATCCGGTCATTGGTACTTCCTGGCTTGTGTAGCCACCAGGTAACAAAAGCTCAACACTGCCCCCTAGCGTCCTGGAGCACTTCTGTTGTGTTTTTACATTTTTTGAAGTTTGTACGTGCTTTGTCTGTAGGGGCCATCGTAAATATACTTTTATTTATTCACTGCACATAAAATGTAATAAATAAATCATATAATTGGATCAAGGACACATCTAAAACCTGCAGGACACCGGCCCTCGATGCCTGGAGTTCGATGCCTGTGTCTTAAATAATCAGGCCCCATCTTATCTTAATGACCTTGTAGTACCATATCACCCTATTAGAGCACTTCGCTCTCGCTCTGCAGGCCTACTTGTTGTTCCTAGAGTATTTAAAAGTAGAATGGGAGGCAGAGCCTTCAGTTTTCAGGCCCCTCTTCTGTGGAACCAGCTTCCAGTTTGGATTCAGGAGACAGACACTATCTCTACTTTCAAGATTAGGCTTCAAACTTTCCTTTTTGCTAAAGCATATAGTTAGGGCTGGACCAGGTGACCCTGAATCCTCCCTTAGTTATGCTGCAATAGACATAGGCTGCCGGGGATTCCCATGATGCATTGAGTTTTTCCTTTCCAGTCACCTTTCTCACTCACTATGTGTTAACAGACCTCTCTGCATTGAATCATATCTGTTATTAACCTCTGTCTCTCTTCCACAGCATGTCTTTATCCTGTCTTCCTTCTCTCACCCCAACCAATCACAGCAGATGGCCCCACCCCTCCCTGAGCCTGGTTCTGCCGGAGGTTTCTTCCTGTTAAAAAGGAGTTTTTCCTTCCCACTGTCGCCAAAGTGCTACAAGCAGTCAGCTACAAGCTAAGGTAAGCTAGTGAATCCATAAGCACACAGTAAATGAAAATGAAAAGCGTGTGACATGCTGGCAACAAATAACAACAAATAACTCTCAATCATGTTCTAACTATATCATGTACAGATGGTTACTATTAGGGCTGGGCGATATGGCCTAAAATCCATATTGCGATATAATTTGAAGCATGTGCGGTAACGATATATATCGCGATATATTATTTTCTTCTGTATAACGTATTTTCCGCACTATAAGGACTTAAAATCCTTTAATTTTCTCAAAAATCAAAAGTGTGCCTTATGTATGAATTCTGGTTGTGCTTACTGACCTCGAACCGATTTTGGCTGCAGAAATCTGTTAAAATTTTTTTGATGGATTGTCAGAGCATTACGGCTATCGTAGTGAGGAGCTTCGCGGAGTAATCCGGTCCAAAACTCCGTCCGCTTCAGGTCCCAAAGTCAAACAAACACTGAGAGAAATGAGAATCATTTCTCCTCTCATCCGTTCGTATGGATTTCAAGCACCCGTAAGAACCCTGAAAATCATCAGCGTTGCTGCTTTAGCAGGTGTAACAATTAAGTTTAACATCCAGGCATCCATGAAAACAGAATTTATTAAATTTAACAAGAAAAGAAAGTGTACTTTCTTGATCCCCACGGGAAAATTCCTCTCTGCATTTAACCCATTCACGCAGTGAAGCAGTGGGCAGCCATTGGGCGCCCAGGGAGCAGTGTGTGGGGATGGCACCTTGCTTAGGGGTACCTCAGGGTAGCTGTTCAGGGGAATTGAACCCCCGACCTTCTGATCATGGGGCCACCACTCTACCTACTGAGCTATTCCTGCCCTTAGCTTGCTAGTTTCCACCTAAACATTTCATACCATGTTCTGACTGCCCTCAGGGGCAGGGATAGCATCTAGGGGATGGGCCAGGACAGAGCTGGCCCTCTTTACCCGTCTGTTAAGTCATTTCCTACCCTTCTATGTGCTGCTACCTCCCCAGGACACAACTGCAAAAGCCGTCTCGACGACATAAAAGGTCCTCAGTAATTTCCCACACACCTCCAAAAGACCTTGAGCTGTGTAGCAGGTGGAGCTGACTTGAGACAACAAATTAATAAACAAGCTCAATCCAAAGAAAAGCTCCTGAAGGCCATGGAGCACCACACAGGCTCATCAAATGTCAACAACTGAGTGAAATCAAGGAGTGAGCTGTGTGTCTGTGTGTGTGTGTGTCTGTGTGTGTAATTATGTTAGAGGTTTTACAGCTGCTATGTAGTGAGTACATTTCGACACGTGGACTTCAAGTACAGATTCAAATAAGCAGGAGCAGCTCACAGTAAACAGGAAGAAGAAGAAAGATTAAACAGGAAGAGAAAAAAAAACTGACCAGTCTGGTGATGACGGGAAGCCCAAAGTGCCACAAGTGCTCGTTGAGTAGATCGCTGTACACCACGTTACCAAACAAAGCAATGGTTCCTGGTTTGCACAGACCACTTCCTGGCTTGGTTTCTGCAAAAGTGAAAGTCATTTCTTCTTATTCACGATATAAAGTCACTGATAACAATAATACTTAATGTGTTTCAAACAGTAAGCGGCTGGTAATAAAACAATCCCGAGACAGTATCCACATGTTTCCTGTTGTCTGTACCCCTCTACTCCTTCTTTACATCAGTCAGATCCAGCTCCTCCCCCTCTTGGACAACATGTGTCCATGCCATGTAATATGTGCCATACTGTTATTTTAAAGCATTTACAAACAAACTGCGTAAACAAACAAACAAACAAACAGAGCCAAAACAATAGTGTCTGCTAAATGCCAGGTTAGTCACAAACAGTACTTTTGTTCTTCACGTCCCATGGACTGGATTTATTTTGCGTCACTGACACCTGGATGTCTCCTGGTGAGTCCAGCCTTAGTCCGCGGGTCGTGGTGGAGATCGAGCCACTGAACTTTGCCCGTAAACAGTCGTCGCCTCCCGTCTCTTTCTGCTGCTTTGAATGAAACCTTTTCGAGTCACTCTCCTGCACTGCTGTGTGATAGTTCACCTTTCACCAACATTTAATAGGGACTTTTTAACTGACTTCTGTCTCTCGGGTGAAATTATGGTTAAATTGTTGGGACTTTAATATTCATGTTAGTTTGAAACCTCTGGTGAAGGAGATATAGTGGACTCTTAATCTATTTCAATCTGTAAGTGGTCCCACTCAGGAACGTGGGCCCACTCTGGATCCTGTTTTAGCTTCTGGTTTATCTGATGTCAATGTGAAAATTGGTGATGCAGAGTTTTCAGATCTGTCGCCTCTAGATTTTAACTGGGAGCGTCGAACTAATAAAAGCATCTGACTGGAGGAGCGCAGAGTTCGAGTGGGAGGTGCAGGCTAAGCAGATCTGAAGTGTAACCTGAAGCCAAACCATGGAGAGCTTTAAGAGCAAATATTAAAACCTTTGAAAAGAGTACGAAGAATCACCACATGAGCTACAGCTTGGGCATAAGTGGCACTATTTTTCTGAGACATAATGTTTCCTTTCATTGTTATGCAAACAACTTTCAAGTGCATTTTCCACTGAAGCACTGGTGCATCCTCTGTCCAGCCTGTCCTTGACTGCATCATTGACATCAGGAGATTGCACTAAATCGGTTGAAGTTTAATGAGAATAAGGCAGAAGTCATGATGTTTATACCCAGTTGCACTAGCAGCCCCCCTGCATCGAGCGTCCCTTTCTGGCTCCATATGAGAAATCCATTAACTTAGCTGTGAAAACGGATCCTTCTCTACAGTTTCATCCTCATGTGAGTCCTGTGGGAAAATCCTGCTTTTTCCAGTTGAAGCAACTGTCAGAGTTCAAGCCTCCTCTGTCCAAACACAACATTGAAACATTACTTAGGTCTTCTTTTACCATCTGGTCCGTGTTTGTCTTTTATATTTGGTGTTGTTGTTTTTAAAGTGCACTAGAAGTGATAAATATGGTAAAAACATTCCTCTTTCATCATTTTACACTCCAACTCCTTTACATCATAAATGTTGGTCAAACTGTTTAGCAGTGTTCTTTAGCCCTGTATGCTCATCTGCATACAGGGCTGGACTGGGACAAAAAATCAGCCCGAGCATTTTGACTAGAGACTGGCCCACCATTATAGGAAAAATCATAAAGCCTTTGGATGCAAACAAACGCTGTTGTGACAGTGATGGACACTGTTCTGATGGTATATATGTATCAATCTATCAATAGTTTGTTGTAAGATTCAGATAATTATTTAATAAAAGTGAGACATTTTAAATGAGAATAAGAAAGTATTTCTTTGTGCCCCCCTCTCCCTGTTAATGCCCTCCCTGGCCCCCTGGCAACACTTTGCTAGACCCGCCCCTGCACAGTTACCAGCTGTCAGCTACCTAAAAAAGGATCCTGGTGTTATTTGTCTCTCAGAAACAGTTCGTAACTTCCCTTCAACTCATTCATGTCACCTAAAAGGTAAACCTGTTTCTCCATCACCTGTTCAGCTCTGATGATTCAGTAAGGACGTCTCCTGGTTTCATCTTCATGTTTCCCTCTCTCCCTCATCCACCTGCTGTCCTCCACCACTTACTAATGTTACTGAATCTGTGGAAGCTCCGTGATAGCTACCACACAAACGAATAACGAGCCTATCTAAATCCCAGTAACGATTAACGTGTTCCTGATTTCGGCATAATAACTAGTTACCGTGCTTGTTACCACAATAATAACGTAGTTACTGTATTAGTCCCTGCACTGCTGTTTAGTAAGTGAACCTCCTCTGCTGAGAGTCACTTAGCCTGTTAACTCACAATAAACAGAGCAGTGAATGGTTTGTTTAGCACCCTGGTTTGCTGTCAGTCTCCCATCAAAGAAAACAAGTTAATCCAACAGCACGTGTGCAAACAACAAAAAGAAAGCTGCTAGCCTCTCAGCTTTTGTTAACAGGACACTTCACGGCAGGCACTGCTTACAACACAATATCACATATTTGTAATCCTGTAAAGCAAAGTTGTGTCTGGTTTGCTGTCTTCGTGGGGACATCCCATTAACATAACCCTAACATAACCTAATTGTAACCCTGACACTAAAACCACATTTTGAGTCTCAAAAATGCCTTCAACCCCATGGGATTTTGGTCCCCACCAAGATAGTAAGAACCTGTACACGCAGACACACACACACACATGCACAAACACACACAAATGCACAGACACACACACACACACACACACACACTGCTGAGGCTGCAGGGATCTGGATGCCAGTCCAACAACAGTACGAGTTCCTCCGTGTGTCCCTGCAGTGACTCCAGAACAAAGGCCTCCAGTGTGCGATGCAGAGTTCTGCTCTTCTCTGTGTCGAGCTGATCTGATTGAATAAAAGCTCCACGGTATCCTGTTCTGGCTCCATATAATCTTTCTATACAAGATATACTTGTTTTACTATACTCCTCATGTTTTATACATAATGTTGTGACTATATTCTGTGACCACGGTGGGCAGATAACGTCTCTCTGTAAACCCTGCTCCTTCCTGTACTGTTGTTTGCAAAGGAAAATCAAGCCTCACAGAGACAGTGGATCCCTTTGGCTGTGGGCTGTGGAGTCAGACGGCCTTTCCAACCTCTGACCTCACATCGTTGGGAGACAAGAAGACCCGAGACGTTTGGACGATCTCCACTGGAATTTTCATAAGCAGACCACATTGTCCTCGTAACAGATATGAAATAAACTGGGGGGTGTAACAGGGCGGCCCTTAGCGGCTGGAAACACAGTGAGACGGACCGAGGCAAGTGTAGTGGAACAAAGTATTTATTTGCTATACAGCTCTCCTTACAACAATTAACTTGTCGAGCTTCTTCACAGCACAAAAATCCATCCTCTAATGACAACTGGCAGCCTTAAATATGTTCAGCTATCACAGACTAAACCATTATTCCACTCTCAGGTAAATTCTTAAATCCCAACCTTCCACCACAGTATACAATATATCAATAAGAATAAATAAATACATAAATACATTTCACATTTACATATTAATAGATATTTCACACTTTAATGTTACACCAAACCCAGTATTATAAAAACCCAGAAACCAAAGCACAACAAGATTCACCACACTCTCTTTACCAATGGTCTCTCCCGGAACCTTTAAATGGTGTCTGGACCCCCGGGGAAACATTTGCCCAAACACCTTGAAGAGGACACAGGCAAGAAAGGTGAGTAATCATTAACTTACAAACACTTATTGCACCACTTTTATCCCTAGATTTCACACACACATTTGTATTAGTTTTCCTTACTGGTAAACCTTAATCACAATCTCAATCACCATTCTTCTCTCCTGACAGACAACCACCACATTCCTTGACGAGGAGCAGCTGTGCAGGATCTGAAATAAGGCTACCAACTGATTTTAAAATTCCCAATAAATAGTCAATAAATATTTAAACTTCTTGTGTGCAAATCCATGCTTAAAGTGCAATGCTCATAAAGTGCTTGATAAGGTGCTTTTAATAAAGTGAAAGGTGTGCTCTAAAGTGCTATACATATAATATGATGGTGATGGAGCACCTCTTCAACCTGAGCCTGAGGTTGGGAAGAGTCCCACAGCTCTGGAAAACCTCCTGTGTTGTACCAGTGCCAAAGACTTCACGCCCCAAGGACCTCAACAGCTACAGGCCGGTAGCTCTGACATCCCACCTGATGAAGACCCTGGAGCGGTTGGTCCTGGCTCAGCTTCGGCGCCTAACAAGCTCATCACTGGACCCACTTCAGTTTGCCTACCAGCCTGGCATTGGAGCGGATGATGCCGTCATTCACCTCCTACATCGTTCCCTCGCTCACCTGGAGACCGCTGGAAGCACTGTGAGAATCATGTTCTTTGATTTCTCCAGTGCCTTCAACACTATTCTTCCCTCGGTTCTGAAGGACAAGCTGGTGAACTCTGGAGTGGACCATCACCTCACTACCTGGATCCTGGACTACCTCACCGACCGACCACAGTATGTGAGGACTCAGGGCTGTGTGTCGGACAGGGTCGTCTGCAGTACGGGGGCCCCACAGGGAACGGTTCTGGCTCCGTTCCTCTTCACCATCTACACTGCAGACTTCTCCCACAATTCCACCCAGTGCTTCCTGCAGAAGTTCTCTGATGACTCTGCAATAGTCGGCCTCATCACTGATGGGGACGACAAGGAGTACAGAGGTCTGACCCAAGACTTTGTGGACTGGTGCCAGCTGAACTACCTCCAGATCAACGCCAGTAAAACCAAGGAACTGGTGGTAGACTTCCGCAGGCACAAGCATTCTCCACTGCAACCACTGAACATCCAAGGTATGGACATTGAGGCTGTGGACAGCTACAGGTACCTTGGTGTTCATCTGAACAATAGACTGGACTGGACTCATAACTCAGACGCCCTCTACAGGAAAGGGCAGAGCAGGCTGTACCTGCTGCGGAGACTCAGGTCGTTTGGAGTGGAGGGCCCACTCCTGAAGACCTTCTATGACTCTGTGGTGGCTTCTGCTATCTTTTATGGTGTGGTCTGCTGGGGCGGCAGCATCTCTGCTGGGGACAGGAAGAGACTGAACAGGGTGATCCGAAGGGCCAGCTCTGTTCTAGGATGCCCTCTGGACCCAGTGGAGGTGGTGAGTGACAGGAGAACGGCGGCTAAGCTGTCATCCCTGATGGACAACATCTCCCACCCCATGCAGCAGACTGTGACAGCACTGAGCAGCTCCTTCAGTGGGAGACTGCGGCACCCACGGTGTGGGACGGAGAGATTTCACAGGTCTTTCCTCCCCACTGCTGTCAGACTCCATAATAAAGACTTTAACTGATCAAGCACACACATCCATACATATGCAATAATACTAAGTGCAATAATCCTTTCTGTCATCGTTGTATTTTTACTCAGTTGTATATAGTATTTGTATTTGTATTCTATTTTTATCTTATTGTATATTTATTTTATTTTATTCTACTGTATATAGTATTTTATTTTATTCTATTCTGTACAGCTGTGTACTGTATTTATTCTTATTGTATTCTAATTTTTGCGTCATAACTTTTGCACTGTCCACTTCCTGCTGTGACAAAACAAATTTCCCACGTGTGGGACTAATAAAGGTTATCTTATCTTATCTTATCTTATATAAATAAATGCAGTAAGGGAGTCCTCTTCCTTACAGGGGGAATGAGATTTGTTCAAGTCATCACAGAGCTGAGGAAACTCAGTGTTTCAAACGTGATGAATTACTTTCAAAAGAAGACTGGGAGATCCTCTCTGTATTGATTCTTCCACAAACAATGGTGCCAAGCAAAGGTGGCGAGTACAGCTGAGCTGTGTTAAAAAGTACTCCAGTAAAAGATAAAATACTTAAACAACTTCTTTACTCAAGTAAAAGTACAAAGTACACTTCTACCACCTACTACTAACTTAGTGTTATATTAATCACAATGAAGTAATATTAGTAGATAGAAAAACAAAATTATGTTAGTCTACTCTTTCATTGTGATTGAACTCTGAACCAGGTTGAAGCAGTGAAATAGAACCTGATCAGAGAGAAAGAGGGGGAATAATAAGCAGCTTTATTTTCTGTTACATTTTAAAGGCTGACTTTGCCTCCAACAGGAAAATGAGCAGGGAAGTGGCTGAAGTGGGACACAGCGCACAATAATTTCTACTGAGAGCTCCGGTCCTAGTCTACAGGCTGTGATCAGCTGGTCTCTGCTCTTTGTGGATTTAAACACCTGAATTCGAGCAGATGTTTTATAAGTTGTCCTGGTGTTTGTCCTCTGCACTGTTCATGCTGTATTTATATTAAACTGTATGAAGATGGTGAGGAGGGAAAAGCCCGTTATGTAGCCTGACCATGAGCAGCACAGCCACTGAGCACCAGCCACACACTGTTCGTTACTTTGACTCTGTGGTAAGCTGGGGCGGCTGTAGCTCAGGAGGTTGAGCAGGTCCTCTACTGGTCGAAAGGCCGGTGGTTCGATTCCCCTAGTCTGCATCTTAAAATATGTCTAAGTTGCTCCACCAGAGTGTGAATGTTAGTCAGTAAGGACTTAAAATCATAGAAGAGAGTGAATGTGGCAGGTTGTATTAACAGCTTTGAATACTGAGAGAGGAGAAGCACTGCATAAGAATCAGTCCATTCAGCAAACCCATGACAGAGCAGCAAACCAACCTACGAGGACCTTTAATTAAAACATTTAATCCAGGTTAGTTTGCAACATGAAAACAAACCAATATCTGATTTAAAAACACGAGGACTTAAGTGTAAGCTTAAATTTACACTTTATCAAACCCCACTGAGCATGCTTTAACTCTAAGCTCTCTCCTCTCCTTCTTTCTTATCTTTCTCCATCTCTGAGTGAACTTAGCGCTCTTTCTTTTCTCTCCCTGTCAAATACAGCAGCTAGACCTTCAGCTGCAACACACTGTGAGACAAACTGCACACAAACGGTTTGTGTTTGAATTAGTGTTGAGCTGATAGAAGCGCTGAATTTGAAATGAGCTGCCACAGCGTGTTACAGCTTTATGCTCGCTTGTCTTCTGTAGTGGTAGCTTGATGCTGAAGTACCACGACCGTAACTCTTCGACACCTGCATTTGTTCCAATGCTGAACACAAGACAAAAAACACAGACCCACTTCAACCTCAAAGACTACGGCAAAAAGTTTTGCCTCTTTCGTCTGTTTAATAAAAACCGGACTGTCTTTCATGTGTTACTGTTTTTAAGCTCTGTTTGATGTGTGAAGGTGAAGGCCTGCAGTGACTAAATAAAAAGTCAACCTCCTAAACTGAGAGGAGAAATGTGTAGACAAACTTCTTATTGTTAAAATGTTGTTTTTATTTACACCTACCAGCACACCTACCTGCTGTGCTGGTAGGTGTGTAAATGGAAAAACTACTGTATCAAATGAAAACATAGGAAGAGTGAACATATTATCCAACAGCTGTCCACTTCAGTGATATGAAACATGAGGCTGCTCCTCTACATGTTTGTGGTATTGAACACGACGCCGGGAAGGACATCAAGACTTTTGTAGAAGAGAGAGATATTTACCTTACAGACACTGTCACCTAAACGACTCAATGATAAACATTCATAAAAAAACATTAAACGTATTGTTATGGATGGTGTCCACGGCCCCTCTTTGATGTGGCCCCTCACTGTGTTCACCAATTAGTATTCTCTGATTGGATAATGCTTCCTTTGTGGATGCATTCATACTATTAAAGTGGCAGCAGCCTGAACTGAAGAATTAGCTATGAATAAATGTTAGCTTGTATGATAAACTTTAAGGAATCTCAAGAAAGCCAGTATTTGTCACATGCAAGCTGCCCTGCAGCAGAATGGGGAGACAGGCCGGAGACCGGTAGTATTATTGAAAAACACTGAAATGTAAAATACAATGGTCGAGGAGGGGGAAAAGAGACCTCTACTCATGCTGGGCTCCTGTGGGGGACAGCATGAGAACAGGAAACAAATGTGCTCTTCTGCACAAAGAGCGCATAAATGTCCACATCACAACACCATGAAGCACGTCACAGGCAACAGGGGTGGGTGAGGACTGAGAAGTAAGCCGATGCAGACACAGCCATCCTGCCCTGCAGCTATGCATCCAGCGCTGGGCCCAGACTCGGCCTCGGAGATAAGCACACGAGGGCGTTTGGAACGAAGAGTCTAAACACAGTATATTCAGACCCAGCCTTGAGACCACAGCTGGCGCTGATATGGTAGCCGCATGAAATAGTGGTGGTGTTCTTGCTTTAGTGTGAACCCCTGCATGTCAATTTCACAGTCGATCTAATGTCCATCACTGGTTCCTCACCATTCCCATTGGAGAGCAGTGATCCTCTCCACGATGTTATCCAGTTTGCTCATAGAGCACGAGTGTTCACGACAGCCGTGAGCCTGTCCACAATGTTGTCAGAGTCTCAGCACTCACAGCAGCCGCAAGCTTCTCCAAGATGTCCTCCGTGCTGCGTCTGATGAGCCCATTCTGAGAAGCCACGGCTCACTCCATCGTTCCAATCAACACATAGCGAGCAGCCTTGTGGGGATTTGATCGGCTGTTTCCGCTTTCTGTATTCTTCGATAAGCCAGGGCCAAGCCAGCGCCGATCAGCAAGAACCCCGTTATCATGGTTCCAAAATGATAGATGTCTTCAATGGGCTCTCCCAGGCTTCTCGTCGAGAGGAGGGTGTCAGTTGCATTCAGGGACCAGTTGATCAAATCCATAATTTCTCTTTTAGGTTTTAGAGAAGTTTTGTGAGACTCTTCCAGGAGAGAAGCAGACAAGACTAGACAGAGACATGAGAAAGCCGAGCAGGAAAGATAAGGGGAGGGAGAAAATGCGAAGATCTCCCGTCAGTTTCACAACCTTTACAATAATGTAAAGTGAGGGGCAAGGACAAAGTCACACACTGAACCCAAACACTTTGTTCTAGTTAAGATGAAACATTGGAGGCTGTTTGCTTTCTGTTCCAACATAAATGTCTTCTAGTGTCAGCCGCAGAATTTCCACCTATTTCAAACTCAGCTATTGTTAAATAGTGAATCAAACTCAGTACTAGCAGATATTCAAGAACAGTAAAAATATAAGTCAAATAAAGGAATGAAAAAGAAAATAAATATGAAAAAAAAAGTTAAATATTCCGTTTTAAACAGGAATATTCAGAGTTTCTGTATTTTTGCATATATCAATGAAAGTTATTCACATTTCTTATGGATTACTGGAGTCACCTGAGTTTGAAAGACTCTTTTCTCTCCGACTACAGAAGATGAAAGAGTAATTTAGCAGCTGGAAGCAACGTTTCAGTGTGTTTAACTAAACCTGTCACAAACTTTTATTAAGATCTCGCACAAGCACAGCCTTTAATTAAGTAGCTGTAAGAGACGAGCCACTGAGTGAGCAGATGAAGGAGCTCGTCTGTGGATGTAATTAGATTAAAATCCATAATACTCAGTGTGACAACGGTTTGCTGGGCCAGGAGGAGAGCAAATAACCGAAGCTGTCCTCTCTGAAACACACGGATCACATTCAGTCTGACTGCAGCTCCTCCTCTGAGCCATCGTGGGGAGGATTCCTCATGGTCCAGTGTGTGTGTGTGTGCGTGTGTGTGTGTGTGTGTGTGTGTGTTTGTGTGTTTGAATGAGCGAGGGATTACTGCTCAGTCTGCTACTCCCGATGCGCTGATGGCAAGAACAGAAGAGATGGAGGAAAAGGAGAGTGAGCTGTGCATATGGAAAGCTGGAAGCTGGAGGTCTTTGAGTGAATCGATGACAACGGTCACCCTGAGGCACCTGTTGTTGTGATTTGGTGCTGTGTAAATAAAACTGAATTGAATTGAGTGTCCCTCCACATTCACACATACATGCACACATTTACACCCTCTGTCATCTTTAGTGAGTCAGCTGTGCTCACTACAGTCCAACTCCAGACCATTTTATTGCCTCTTCCAATCCTGTCTTTGAAACCATGTTGCCCAGGCATCTGTCCCTCTGACACCACATACAGGCTTGTTTGTTCCTCTATTAATCTTGACATCTTGTGACATTAAGAAGTTAACTGCCAGTGTTAACTGTTACTTGAAAAAAGTAATCAGTAACTAATTACCGATTACTTACCCCAAAAAGTAATCACGATTTACAACCTGAGTAGGTGATAAATAGATCTTTCAGCACAATTCTACTTTCTCTGCATAATCCATCATACAAAATGTAATCAAATGGAAAAGTCTCTTTTTAAAACTTGTTTTATTAGTTTTAATCTTTTAACTTTATGCATCAAGCAAAAACTTAATTATATGCACCATTCTCTGACTGGAAGAAATTAGTTTAACATTTAAACCTATTTTCTGCACATTCCAGCTCATAAAATAAAATAGTTTTGTGTTTACACTCAGTCTTTCAAATAGATGCAAGTAAAACACAGCAGAACATAAATAAAGTCAAAGACTCAGCAGTCCTGTTGCTCTATTTTCACCTGTAAAGCAGGAGTGGGGCAGGCGGAGGTTTACCCTGGTGCAGGTGTGCCGCGGTCAGTGGAAGAATCCGCGAGTTTCTCTGTGAGTTTCCCATCACGTCGTAGCTACTCGGTGCTTGCTTGGACGCTAATGTTTTTGTCACTTTTTATGGAATCAAACTCAAAGTAAGGTCAGTACTTCCACGCTTTAAACGCTGCACGCTCATACTCTCTCCGCACTCGATATATGATCCATTGTTGATCTGCACACAGCTGTTGTCACTAACAGCGCACTCGCTTACGTCACTGTCGTGAGACACTCGCAAAAAAAATCACGGTTTTAGTAACGCAGTAACGCAGCGTTCCTACAGGAAAGTAACGGTAATCTAATTACCCTTTTTGCAATAGTAATCCCTTACTTTACTCGTTACCTGAAAAAAGTAATCAGATTACAGTAACGCGTTACAAGTAACGCGTTACTGCCCATCTCTGCTAACTGCAGTATAACAGAAATGACCAGACTCCAATCAAATGCCGCAAACCTGAAGTCAGCCAAAAGTTCATGTTGTCATACTTTAGTATACATTTCGTATACAAACGTTTCGTCACTCATCCAAGTGACTTCTTCAGTCTCACTGAAGGAACAATTTAAGACCAATTGTCTGCATGATCAACTCGGTCACCTATAACATCTCCAAGTTTCTGGCTTCGATCCTCAACCCGCTGGTGGGCAGCTCTGAACACCACCTCCAGAACACCCTGTATTGAGAAGGTGAGAGATGTCATGATGGAGGCAGATGAAACCATGGTGTCGTACGACGTTACATCTCTCTTCACTTGCATCCCAGTCACAGAAGCGTTGGAGGTAGTTCGTAAGAGATTACAGGATGACCCCAACCTCAGCAGCAGGACCGCTCTCAGCATCGACCAAGTGTGTTTGAACTGTGTCTTCATTCCACCTACTTCACATACAAGGGTCAGTTCAACAGACAGAAACATGGGTGTGCCATGGGCTCCCCAGTTTCACCCATCGTGGCCAATTTGTACATGGAAGAAGTGGAAAAGAGGGCTTTGCTATCCTACCCTGGAACACCACCAAGTCATTGGTTCAGATAAGTGGATGACACCTGGGTGAAAATCAAATCTCAGGACGTACCACAATTCACGGATCACATTAACTCGGTGGACCGACACATCAAATTCACCAGGGAGGATATGAAAAGTGGCAGGTTAGCCTTCTTAGACTGTGAGATTTCCATCAGTAATGGGGGACATCTAAAAGTACCGTAAACCTACACCTACGGATCAGTATCTTAGGTTTGACTCTCATCATCCACTGGAGCACAAACTGGGCGTCATCAGGACGCTACCACACAGAGCGAACACCATCCCCACAGACACAGCAGCCAGGGAGGCAGAAGAACATCAAGAAGGCCCCGAGTAAATGTGGTTATCCCTGCTGGACTTTTGTCAAAGCTGGGAAGGCTCCTAAAGAAAGCTCCGATCCAGGAGAGAAAGACAACCGCTGCCTAAGAGAAAACCTGTAGTGATCCCGTACGTGTCAGGAGTATCGGATTCATAGATCAGGGAAACCAAACAACCTCTGACTAAGCGGATGGCACAACACAGCAGAGCCACCTCGTCAGGCCAGGACTCTGCAGCCTATTTACACCTACAGGCCAGTGGACACTCGTTCAGTGATGAGGATGTAACATCCTGGACCGGGAGGAACGCTGGTTTGAGGGCGGAGTCAAGGAGGGAAAGACCATCTCTGAATGGAGGAGGGGGCCTGAGGGTACATCTGTCACCATCTTACAATGCTGTGATTGCAGCCATTCCCCAACTCTCTGTGAATGGGACTCATGGCCATTGATCAGTGGTTGTTGATCAATGGTCATTTAATTTGCATATTAATGATGAAGGAACTGACCTCCCAGCCCATTGTTCCTTCACTGGGCTGGTTTCAGTCATTATGCAAATGTCCTGTTTATAAGTTTGGGGAAACCTGCAGTCAGCTGAGACTGAAGACGTCACCTGATGATGATGAAACGTTTCTCCCCCTGAAAACATCCAGATGAACAGAATCAACCTTTGGGACTTACTTCCCTGGATGAATGAGCGTGCATCAAGTGCTATGGAGTTAGAGATCTGTGTGATCACAACACTTAAATCTTTGTTTATTTATTAATGCATTTATTGCTTGACTAATACATTACCACAAAATAAACAAAAATCCCCAAATGAATACAAAACAATAAAAAATGAACAGCACAACATGCTAAAATGGGTTTGACCAACTCTAACATACTGAATAAAATAAAATAATTTTTTGAAGCTCATTTTTTAACCTCAACTTGATCGGCTTTAATAATGAAAAGTACCCAGAGCTATTTCTACTACGGCTCTTTGGAAACTGAACTTAATTGCGCTCCTCATCAAGGAGTCCAAAGAACCCAATAAAGACTCCACAGCCCATCAAGTCAAGCAGTGGATTGGTCAGCACTGTTACTAATAACCACTGATGAATATCATAAAGGCCAATAAAAGCTCATGGACAGGCTGCAGTGCTTTCCTATATTTCTCCTCGCCGGTCATGTGGAGACTAATGTGTGCAGCACAGCATCTCAGCCAAGTGCAGATTCACACAGTCCTTCTGCAGCATCCATGACTTAGGATTTATTTATGTATTTGCTGCATTTGCTAAACTGAAACAGGACATGCTTGATCAGCCACTAACATATGAAGCATCAAAATATGAAAAAATATGATGAACTGAGTTCAGAGGATCACATCTGTTAGTACAGACAAAAGTAATACAAAGCAGTTATTTCACCGCTCTGTCCGGGATCAAATGTTTGTTGGATTAGTTTAGAGAAAACGTATCAATCCACAGCCAAATGATTGTTCAGCATCCTTATGGGTCAGCTCCAAATCATAAAAAAGCGCCTTGACAAGCCATGTAAAGAAAATAATAACGAATACTGATTTCATTACACTCACTAACCTTCTCTCAAGTAGACACACATGCTTAGCCTTGCAGATGGCTGCAAATATCAGCACAATAAACTGTTAACTGACACACACAACAGTGGAGCTGACTGTGTGCGTTCTTTAAAAAGTGTTTCACAGATTTTAGTCCGAGTTATTTATTGTAGGTCAGAGAAAGCCTACATGCATGTGCCTGTGCAGTACATATGACACCATACATGTAATCCATGACATGGATCAGAGGTGTCCACCAACGAGTTTGTCAAGTAAAAGCAGGATCATTACTGCAGTGTGACCACAGCCAACTATATTTCCTCTCCATCAGAGTTACATGAACCAAACAGAGCTGATGTACATCTGCAGACAGCAGGCATGTTGAAATATTACTGTATCTGGAAGAACCGACAAATTCAGGAAGTATTTAATCAAATAACAAATGATTCACAAATATCAGTCTTTTCTATAAATTGGACATAATCGTTTTTCCAATAAAATTAGAACTCATGAAACCCAACATTTGTACTTTTCCTTGGTCACAGGGACTCTCACATACCTGAATATTATCTCCCCCAAATTCTCAGATGTAGGAGGCTATGGTTAGGGTCAGGGTTTAGTTCACTTCACTTTGTTTTGGATAAGATTAATAACGATCTGAAACAAACTTCCCATCACATTATTAGGCTGAATAACTATCATCAAAATGAAAGTTTTACATCAAATTATTCATTTTCCCAATGTTCCCAGAAGGCTCATCTGTGCTGTTTGCTCATGATGTGGTTCTGTTGGCTTTATCAGGTGGTGGCCTCCAGTTTGAACTGGAGTGGTTTGCAGCAGTGGGGATGAGAATTAGCACCTCCAAATCTGGGGCCATGGTCCACAGCTGGAAAAGGATGGAGTGCTCACTCCAGGTCAGGGACCAGATGTTGCTGCAAACGGAGGCGTTTGTGTACACTGGGTCCTGTTCATGTATGAGAAGGGAAGTGAGAGATGGACAGATGGATCGGGATGGCGTCTGCATGGATGTGGACGCTGTGTACCACTCCATCGTGGTGAGTCGAGACCAGAGCACAAATGTGAAGCTGTCAATTTGCTGCTCGATCTGTGTCCCTCATATGGTTACGAGCTCTGGGTAGTGACCGAAGAATGAGGTAGAGCCGCTGCTCCTCCACGTCAAAAGGAGCCACTAGAGTTGGTTCGGGCATCTGATGATCCCATGGGCTGCTCTTGGGCGAGGTGTTCTGGACATCTCCTACTGATGCCTGCTTACCTACCTCTCCACTAAATTCTTTTTAAAAATGAATTTAAATTAGCCTAATTTGAAATTCAATGTATTGGTTTGAAAGTGATCGTCACTCAATTGAAACTGAATTTTATATTTTGAAAATGAATTAATTTGCTTTGAAACTGTATTTTATCCTTTAAAAATGTGGCTCTTGAATAATTTCAGTTTCACTTCTCACCATTCAGTTTCAGTTCCAAAATTCAGCTTTTTGGGACTTACATCCGGTTCCAGAATAATCGAGCGCAGATTAATAGAACTCAGTCTTACCTGCGGACCGAGAGTGTTACTGACGGGAATCTACAGCATCTTGAGCTGGATTAACACCTCAGAAGTTATTCGTCATGTCGAATGACCAGCAGATAAACTCTCAGGTTGGTAATAAATGTATTACATGTATAAGAAGAAGCGTCATGTTAACATGTGATAGCCGTACAGTAACTTTTATGTTTATTGTAGCTGTTAGCTAAAAACACTAATTTAGCGTAGTTTGTGTTGAATTCAGCTTTGACAAACATGATCGACTGTTTCTAGTAGAATTCCAAAGTTGTCATCTTGGACCCTCTCAGAGCCCTGCATGCTTGCAGAGACCCCTACAGTAGGGAAACATGCAAAACGGTGTCCAAACCTTTGTATTTGAGCTTTATTTATGTCTTACACAGCATCCCAAATCTTTAGCTAATTTAATAACTTTAGCTAAAGTGAATAGTTTGATTCATTAGTTCAGCATTAACAAAGGAAGTAAAATTATCAGCAAGGCACAAGCTACAAAGGACTAACATGACACAGGAAATAACTTAACAGGGAAAAACTGAACACAGACACTTGACAGAAGGACTCGAGTGGGTAGAGAGGAAACAACAACTGACCAAAATACGAGGAAACAAAATTATTAATAACCTCCACAAACACAAACTTCCTCGTCTTCAAGTCTTAAAAGTCCAAACAAAAACAGAAGCTTTAGCAGAAATGTGAAAGGCGTAAAGCTGACAGACAAAAACACAGACCATAACAACCAAAACTCTAATCCAACCAGCAAGTATCAATAATTCAGATCGATTAACTGTCTGATTCAAAGTTTGCATTTGCATGTACGTTTCTGTCCAATAAGTCAGTCATGCGGATAAACTTTTGTAGATATTTATTCATACTTCAACTCTGAAAGTGGGAAAACGTCTGATGAGCCCATATGTTTGACTGTTATCTCTCAGTGTAATCTCTGCTGGATTACAGACGTTTTTCTTTTTACTGTGTCAGAGAATAAAAAGGGACGAGGTCGTTTCTCCCCATTTAAATACTTTAAGTATTTCTATCTCCTTGCTTCATCGTCCATAGTGTTTAATCACAGACATCCTTTAGTTACTGTGTAAAGGTACATGCATGTAAATATGATTTTCTTAAAAGAAGGAGAGATCAGAGCAGAGGAAGACAGAACAAGAGACACACTATAGAAGAGAGTTTAATTATTACTAATCGTTATAAAAAAATGAATTGAATTGATTAAATGAAGCAGGCATGTATAAACACAAAGAGAGTGAAAAGGGGTGTTGTTGCATGGAATGATGCTCTGTGTCCCAAAGATTCAGCGGCTAGCGATTGGACCGTCAGGTCCATGAATGACACTGATGTGGGCCGAGCACCCACAGCAGGCACATCGTTGTCTATTTAGTCTTTTCTCTGACAGACATCTTTCCAAATCTTTTGTTTTTTAGTTTGTTAGCTCTCATTACTTCTGGAACTTTCTGGCTTTTATCTTACCCCCACTTTTCTACCATCTCTCTGTTCTGTAGCATCCTTTATCTAGTCTTTCCTTTCTGTTGGTGTTCCACCGCAGACAGCTGCACAGGTGGGTCTGCCTGCTCCTGCCCGTTTAACCGGCTGCTCGGCCAATGAGGCTTTGAGCCATGAGCTAGCATGAGGCAGACAACATACTCTGTCCCCAGGAAGTATTTATGAGGAAACATCTGCTGAAGTCCACTGAGACACTGGTAAAAGAGGCAACATACGGGGAAGGATGCAGTTCATTAGAGGATCTCATCATCACGCTCTGCTTATAGTCCAGCAAATAAGCGAACAGGAAACCCCACCGAGTCTTCTGGTTTTGATGAAAATGCCAGATTTAAATGGAGTTGTGAAGAATGGCACAGTTTTAGGCTTACATGTGAATGCAAACATCTTGATGCATGCTCAATCATCCAGGTAAGTAAATCTCCAAAAGTTGATTCTGTTCATCTGGATGTTTTCAGTGGGAGAAACGTTTCGTCACTCATCCAAGTGACTTCTCAGTCTCACTGAAGGAACAATTTAAGACCAATTGTCTGCATGATCAACTCGGTCACCTATAACATCTCCAAGTTTCTGGCTTCGATCCTCAACCCGCTGGTGGGCAGCTCTGAACACCACCTCCAGAACACCCTGTATTGAGAAGGTGAGAGATGTCATGATGGAGGCAGATGAAACCATGGTGTCGTACGACGTTACATCTCTCTTCACTTGCATCCCAGTCACAGAAGCGTTGGAGGTAGTTCGTAAGAGATTACAGGATGACCCCAACCTCAGCAGCAGGACCGCTCTCAGCATCGACCAAGTGTGTTTGAACTGTGTCTTCATTCCACCTACTTCACATACAAGGGTCAGTTCAACAGACAGAAACATGGGTGTGCCATGGGCTCGCCAGTTTCACCCATCGCGGCCAATTTGTACATGGAAGAAGTGGAAAAGAGGGCTTTGCTATCCTACCCTGGAGCACCACCAAGCCATTGGTTCAGATAAGTGGATGACACCTGGGTGAAAATCAAATCTCAGGACGTACCACAATTCACGGATCACATTAACTCGGTGGACCGACTCATCAAATTCACCAGGGAGGATATGAAAAGTGGCAGGTTAGCCTTCTTAGACTGTGAGATTTCCTTTTTTTCCCTTTTTTTTTTTTTTTTTTGCCTGTCCCCTTTGGTTTTTTAGCCGTCAGAATTGTTGTCTGAAGACCAACAAGGAGACCCAATGGATTTATTTTGCCAAATGGATCATCGTGGCATTGCCATATTGGTCCATTTGATCGACCTTTGTTTTTATTATTTATTTTATTTTATTTTCAGTTGTTACAGACGGGACAGACATGAGTGAGAGATAGGAAAGGGAGAAAGAAAGAGGAAGGAAAAGAAAAACAGAAGGGGAGAGGGACAGTGAGAAAGGGAAAAAAAAATCTCCTGGATCACCTGTTATAATAATGGATTGGATTTATATAGCGCTTTTCAAGGCACCCAAAGCGCTTTACAATACCACTATTCATTCACTGTCACATTCATACACTAGTGGAGGCAGCTACAGTTGTAGCCACAGCTGCTCTGGGGCAGACTGACAGAAGCGAGGCTGCCATATCGCGCCATCGGCCCCTCTGGCCAACACCAGTAGGCAAGTAGGGTAAAGTGTCTTGCCCAGGGACACAACGACTAGGACAGAGAGCCCGGGGATCGAACCGGCGACCTTCCGGTTACAGATGCGATTCCCAACCCCCTGAGCCACGGTCGCCTGTTGGGAGAAAAAGAATAGAAAACAAGCAAAAAAAACCAAAGCAACATACTAAACACAACACCATCACGTTAATCTAGCTAAGTGTAAACAGCAGTAAATACTAAATATTGAATGTTGTTGTGCAGCAAGCAGGACAGACAGCGCACAATGTGCTTTGAAGTAGCAGCCAAGAAAGGTGTAATTTAAGTCTACGAACAGTGAACACCCGTGTGCACACCTGTGTGGATCAGCGCGCTTGTATTCAAATGGTTTCCACATGTAACGGTCTGCAAGAGGATGTAGAGAGCCATAGCCCTGTCCCCCAGAGCATGAAGCAGGCATGGAGGAGATCCAGGCCCCAGACATCCAGAGGCCCCAGAGTGCGAGAGCCCAAGGAGGACCACCGGAGGGGCATCCATGCCACCCTCATGGGAAGGGCTGAGGATCCCCAGACGAGGCGTCACCCAGTAGCTACCGAGCAGAAGCTAGAGGGGGCTGCACCGGCGTGCCCGCCGGCTCTGCCGGCAGCCAGCTGTGCCAGAGTGAACCGAGCCGCAGGCCCAGAGGCCGGAGGCCCGAGGGCCCCCCGCACCCCGGAGGAGGCCTGACCGAGCAACAGACGCCAGGCCCCGCCAAGTAGCCACCGGGAGTGAGCTGGTACATACCTGAGCGCCCAGCCCCGGACACCAAGAACCACCAATGCACCGACCCCTGAGGGCATCAATCACCAGCAGGGAGTGTGGTGAGGGGAGATAGGCTTTGGAGGGCCTGGGAGTTCCCAGAGAGGTGGAGTCTAAGACCCGACCTGACATATAGACACAGACAAACAGGCACACACAGACACAAACATGCATTCCCACCCCCATGCTCTCATATACAAACACTCAGCACTCACCCAACGTAAGGATTGATATAAATGGACATGTACACACAATCACACTCCCCAAACATACTCTATACCCCGGGTCCAGGTACCCTCGCCCCCAGAGGGGGAAGCAGAACCCAGACCCAAGAGATGTTACCCTTCCCCCCGGGGTGGAGGCAAGCGGACCGTCCCAGGCTCCGGAGCAGCAGGGAGGCCAATCGGACAGCTAACATCTCCTCCCAGCCCCCCCGCCCCGATGGCTAGTAGAGAACGGGGGTGTGTGAAGACCCCATACCTCCCTCCTCCCGCTCATGTGTAGTGTTGCTGCGTGTTGTTCTAAAGTGCATTTAAAACAAGGGAGAGCATGGTGCTGCTGCCAGAGAGCAGCAGGTGTTAGCACGGCCCCTCCCGAGAACCCTCAATGTCTACATGGATTTAAAGTTGAGAGGTGGGCACCGGCGCCAGAGGTAGGTTTGAGTACACAGACCGTCCACTGGATGCCGTTAACGTGCCCACCCTCAAGGCCCTATATGTATGTGTGTGTTATGAGAGTGTAAGTAATGTGGATGTCTAAGTTATGAGATAAAATTGAGGCACAGGTGGCCAGAAGGGAACAGAGGGGAGGGGATATCTCCCCTGCACCCTGGTGACACACCCGCACCCCAAGGCCCTACCTGTGTGGGTGAGTGTGGTGGAGCGGGAAGAGGGAGGTAGCCGGGGATGAGGAGGAAAAGGAGGGAGGGGTGGATGCCCCTCCCTAGGGCCAGCTCCCCCGCTGACCCCAGTAGGCACCCCCGTCCTCTGGTACCCACCAAGGCAAGGGAGCCCAGGTCCATCCAGACCGGGGCCTACTGCAGCAGCACTGCCAAGCCCCACAGGACCCAGGGCAGCCCACCCTACCCCACCGCAGAGGAAACTGTACCCACCCCAACAGATTTCCATTAGTGTGGAACATCTAAAAGCTGACGTGTACCGTAAACCTACGCATACGGATCAGTATCTAAGGTTTGACTCTCATGATCCACTGGAGCACAAACTGGGCGTCATCAGGACGCTACCACACAGAGCGAACACCATCCCCACAGACACAGCAGCCAGGGAGGCAGAAGAACATCAAGAAGGCCCTGAGTAAATGTGGTTATCCCAGCTTGAAAGGCTCCTAAAGAAAGCGAAGAAACGTTTCTCCCACTGAAAACGCTACGTCCAGATGAACAGGATCAACTTTTGGAGGTGAATGCAAACAGTTACATGCTGAAGGAGAATGTCGAGGGTGAACATAGTGGAGAAAGTTGCAGAAACAACAATGCTGGGAGGAAGTTTAACTTCTAAAGGTAAAGGCTGAGTAAGAGACTGAGAAAAAAGGATGCAGGACACTGGAGGCAGGAAGTGTGCGCTCATCTTCATCAAAGCTTTTATAGACAGTTTTTACATTTAGGTTACGTGTGTTGTGTGTTTGATTGGACTGTTTATGTTTGACCACTGTGAGGCTCAGACACTTGGATAAATGACATAAACATGCTGTACAGGAATCTGCAGATATGTTGGTGCA